>NC_056736.1:23518451-23525951 GCF_019279795.1 Protopterus annectens | reverse complement strand
AGGCAGCTGTTAATGACATATAACTGATAGTCAGACTTGTACATAGTCAGAGAATGTACATGCAAACATACCTGTCATCCCAACATCTCTCCCAAAGTGTATGACAGCAGTCTCAAAACATGTTGCATTAACACCTGCATCTTGTCAAGCCTGTACGTAACACACATGTCCCGTACATACTAATCTACAAACATAACATTGTACAATATAACGCCATTGGGTAGTGTAATAAAACATGTAAGGGACAGACCACTGCAATGACTATGAATGTTGTGGAAACTACAAGGATTTATTAGTTATTAATTGAACTCTCTCTCACCCCTACCATATGTGCAAAAATAACTGATTTACACAACTCATTTGGTATGTCTACTCTCCTAACCTTTGTTGGGACATATGTCCTATTGGTTTATAAATATTCACATATGTTTCTATGTATATGACATGTTAAAATACTCCCATATTGGTGGCCTTTTGCCATCAGTGAAACCTGCATGTTGTTGTAATGGCCACTGTTTATCCATATATGCATGTGTTCTGCCTGCTCTGCAACTATTTTATATCTGGTTCTCTGGGTAATGAGAATACCTATGCATGATGTTATAACTAATTGTGAATGCTGTTGACTGTTACTAACCCATATATGCCTTAAACATGCTACAACATAGCTCATATGGGAAGGCCAGTCCCAGCGGACTCACCTGTCCCACCTCAGCTGGCTATGGTACTGGGCACCAGCACATCTGGGGCCCAGCCTGGGACCTCCTCATCCATGGGCCCTGCACCACCTTTGGGTAGAACCACCACAGGGGATAGGGCTTACCCCCCCAGGAGCAGGAGTGGACAGGAACCTGTCACCCATGGTATGGTCTGGGCATTGTTGTGGAGGGAGCTCAACATGGAGATTCAAGACTGCCTATGCCAGCTTGAGGGCCAAGTGGTGCAACTAGAGTGTGAGCCTGCCCCTCCTACACAGCCCCCAGCACAGCCACCTTTTGGGCTGTGAAGGTGCAGTGTTGACTGCCCATTTGTGGGATCCTCAGTTCCACTGTATCCATTTGTGGGCTCATGGGCTTGCAACTTCAAAATACTCCTGCCCCTCCAAAGTATCCCCCCCACATGTGTCATATACTGCCCCTGTATGTTTCTTGTTTGTCTTGTCAAATGCTTGTGAAGGATAGGTTGGGTAAGATGACAGACAAGACAGCACACAGGGGCGGTAAATGACACATGTGGGAGGACACCTTGGACAGGAGGGGTGCTTGGCAGTCACAAGCCCATGAGTCCTAAATGGAAACAGTGGGACGGAGGTCCCCACCCATGGGCAGTCACCACTGCACCTTCACAGCCCCAAAGGTGGCTGTGCTGGGGCTGTCTAGGAGGGGTAGGCTCACCCTCTAAATGTGCCACTCTGCCCTCGAGCTGGCCTCAAAACCCCTTATTGAGCTCCCTATGCACCATGGCCTGGACTGTATGATGGCTGGCAAGTTCCGGTCTGGACCTGTCTCCCAGAGGGGGCAAGCCCCATCCTCAGTGGCAGTTCCACCCGAAGGTGGTGCAGAGCTAACAGAGGTGGAGTTCCAAGGCTGGGCCCCAGATATGCTGATGCCCGGTGCCATGGCCAGCTGAAGTGGGACAGATGGTTCCGCCGGAACCTCCAATCCCATACAGCCTATGGTGTTGCAGTTTTAACACAGATAAGGCTTAGTAATAGTCAACAGCATTCAGGATTACTTATAACAGCATGCATAGATATTACCATCAACCCAAGACAACAGATGTCATACATTTTCAGAGGGAGCACAACACATGCATATATAATGCATGACATCTGTCCAAAGCATAGATGACTTGTGACTGCAGCTATGAACAGTGGCCTATTATTGGCATGTCACTGTGATAACCTCAGACACTCAGAGCACTGTCTTGTCTGTTATTAAAACATGCAGACTAGCCATTATCACACACAACCTGTTAAATTGGCAGTAGTCTGAATGCAGCATAGCTACACTTACATGCTGTAGTCATGTCTGGCACATCACCCTCCTGTCTTTAGTTGATTTTCCACTGTGTATGTTGTTTGAGGAATATCCAGATTTCATCTGTGATGCTGTTTACCAAACACCGGATCCAGGTTCCACTCACTGCGACTGTCATGGGCAAACACCCAACATGATGTTCCTAGATATTGTACTGTGTTTCCATGCAATTGGCTATGGCAATGTCACCACAGCTGTTCCACATGCAATCAGCTAGAGGAGGACTGCAATAGGTGCAGAGGACATCACCTGATCATGACCATCACTTACAAAACACAAGCTGCTGCTGAGCAGGTGTACATCTCCACATCCACCAGAGAATGTGTGGGAGGGACAGACAGAGGCAAAGTACATCAGAGAAGGACTTGGAGACTAAAACCTAAACATCTTTGGTCACACACCTACAAGCACTTGGGTTCAAACCCCTGACTGACTAACCATTACTATTACAAGTGCATGTAGTTACTCCATGTGCCACATAGCTGACATGTTGGTGTGCTGTAAGATCATATATGTGTGCTGGTGAATGACATCTGCAACAGAGATATAGTAGACATACATTAGGTGTATCACACATGGCTGTCCACATGAACAGATGTCATTGTCAACATAGCCACACTCTCTAAGGGACCCAGACATATTGGCACACTTTGTCAGGCTTACAAATACACTTCCTAACTACTTAGTTTGCCACACTACAGTAATGCCCAGGTATTACATACACCACAGGGGTTATCCTGAGGTTGTATGGGCTAGGGCATGTGAACGTGTATGACATCAGCCCATATGCCAATGGGAGTTATACTGGGTGTGACTGTGGTTGGAACATCATACCCCACATGTAGACACAAGGTGCCAGTACTGACATGCAT
Organism: Protopterus annectens; assembly: GCF_019279795.1. Taxonomy (NCBI): domain Eukaryota; kingdom Metazoa; phylum Chordata; order Ceratodontiformes; family Protopteridae; genus Protopterus; species Protopterus annectens. The sequence goes on along the minus strand of NC_056736.1, from coordinate 23,523,040 downwards.
GTGTGCATTGCTTCATGGGTGTACAGTGGTTGGCTGTGCAAGATGGCTGTACAAGGCTGGGTGATGGGGTGATCCTTGGCATCAGGCCACCTGACAATGGTCTGCAGTGTGGTTTAGGGGTGTAGTGTCTGCAATGTCTCACACAGATGTGTATGGTATTAACCATCCTGTCATCCTGGTTACTATTGTGTGTGGCCATTGCTTTGCAATGCATGCCATGTCTGTGTTTGATAGTCCTTGACATGGACATTGCCAGAGATGTGCAGGTCCCACATTAATGTACAGTGACATGTTTAAGTGTACCTGGTTTGCCTGGCACATGTTATGTACACAGACTGTTATCATCAGATGTGCCAATCCTGGCCTGGTGTGGCAGGACCTGCTAAAAGACAGCAGGTTGACACTGTACCTGCATTGATAGCATGATACAGGAATTCCCTGGTGTCAGTGGCATCTGTCCATACAGGGCATGTGTGTAAGGCATTGTATGTCCTTTGTGGATCACATTTGATGGCACCACATATGTTGCAGGCATCCAGTGGGGAACATAATGAAGGCACATTGTCCTCAATGTTGTGCCTATTGCACTGGTGGACAGGGTGCCATGCCCTCTGCAGCTCACTGCAATCACACCATGCCTACTATCTGTCAACAATGTGCAGGGTACTAGCAACATAGCGGGATTTTTCTAGGCAAGTGTGTTTGTGTATGACACATGGGTTCAGACCGTATTCTGGGTAATAGTAGGGTCGCTTACTTTTTTCATCAGGCCATTTGCCAGATGCAGGGGTATGGCTTGCCAACCCAGTCTCTTGGCTGATTGAAATCTGTAATCCTTGTGAGGTGGACATTGTGACATATAATATGGCCACCATATAGGAAAACTACAAAACCCAATACTCAACATGTCCAGTGGTTAGACAATCACAGCCACCTCCATACAGGATACGACTGAAAAACACACACACAAACACCTGCTATGTCTTGGAATAGAACTCCTACCTAACTAGTTTATCACACTACAGCATTATGCAGTTATAGCATGCACTAGGGAGATTACTGGGTTACTCTGTCCCCAAAGGTGTATTTCATATGGAATGACATCAGCAGGTTTACCAAAGTAGGGCATTTCAAATTTCCTGCAAGTGAGTAGCCCAAAATGCATTGCTCACAAACCAGACAGTGAGACACACACAAAACATCCACAACTGACATGTGTGGGTATAGAACCCATGACCAAGATCTATATCACACTACTGCATGGAGATGTTATAGGATGCACCATGAGGATTACTAGGGAACGTGTGCCCCAGAGGTGTATTTGAACTTGAATGATATCGGCAGGTGTACCAAAGTTGGGCATAGTAAATGTTCTGTGAGTGGGTAGGCTATAATGCATTGCTCCTTACACAGACATTGAAACACACACAACTGCCATGGTTGTGGATGGAACCCTACCACAGATCTAAATCACACTCCAGCAGTATGCAGTTGCCCGATGTGATACAGAGATTACTGGGTTACAACATTCCCAGAGGTCTCTTTCTAGGTGGGTGACATCAGCAGCCTTGCCAAAGTTGTGTATATGAATTGTAAGGAGTGTGAGTACTATAAAAAGCATTGTTACCTTCTCATGCAAACACACACAGTTGGCAAGTCTGGGATTAGAACACCTACCAAACTAGTTTATCACACTACAGCATTACACAGTTACAGGACACATTACAGTAGTCCCAGAGGTGTATTTCTAGGTGGGTGACATCAGCAGGATTGCCATAGCAAGGCCAATTAATTGTAGTGAGTGTGACTAGCCAAACATGCAGCACTCTCTACACAGGCATAGGAACAGACACCAAAGCATCCACAACTCCCATATGTGAGACTAGAACCCATACCATAGTTCTATATCACACTAAGCATTACACTGCTATAGCATGCACCACAGAGATTGCTAGAGTACTCTCTTCCCCAAAGGTGTAATCCCCAGTGATTGACATCAGCAGGATTGCCAATGTAGGGCATTTGAATTGTATTGTGTGACCAAACTAATTTCCACAATTAGTCTGTATGCATTAATCGCTGTCCTGGCCAAACAACAATACCCCACCTTTGCAGGTCATGAACCCAGGACATTGTACATTATAGTTACAGTAACTAACCACTAATCCATCACAACAATACATGAGACTAAGGTTTCACCACAGTAATCCCAGTATAGGCTAATCAAAGTGAACATGTGAAAGGATTGTATATACAGTTGTCCATAAAAGACCTCCCCAAAGCCAGCTTTATGCTACACAAGGCAGAGGTGACAATGTTTGTGACACCCATGGAGACAGGAGCTGGCAGTTCTACAGATGAATCCTGTACTAATGTGCTGTATGAGCACATCCACTTGTGAATAGTTCCTGACATCCCACATGCAACCACAATGCTCACCTCCCAAATAAGCAAGCCACTCTGGTGGTCTCCTGCCATTAACAGAGTATACAACAGAAGGTAGACACTGTTAAAGCAAAAAGGATACTCCAAGGATGCAAACAACTCCCTTACCAGCCACAGTAAGATATTGAGATCCCCCATGGAATCCTCCAAAGCTGGTTATGTAACTAAAATCACCACAGATTCCACAGGCAACCACACACCATTTTATAGTTATGTCCTGAATCTAACAGGCAATGCTGAGATGTGCTCTAAGCTACAACAGTATGGCATTACATAGATTGCTCCCATGGATTGTGCCAATATCCTGGCAAATTGGTTTAGTGCCACAGTCACCCCCTCTTGCCCCTAAAAGGGCCAACAGCAATAAGAACAGAGGTCCATTAGCCAGTAATCATGGCCACACAGGCAGAAACTGCACTATCCACAGCTAAGAATACAACATCCATGGGACCAGACTGTCATGTGTAATCATAACCTCGTATCAGGCCTGGTGCCCACTGAATGGTGCACAGCTGCAGTTATCCCACTCCACAAGGGGAGATCCACCATGGATTCCTGGAACTACTGTCACATCGGAGTGATGAGCCTGATCTGCATGGCCATGGAATGCATTATCAGTGAAGTCTGGAACACAGACATTGTAAACCCTCAAACACTGGACCCCACAAAGATTGGGCTCATGGAGGGCCAGTCATGCCTCTTGAAATGGAATGTCTGCTTTGACTCAGTCCGCATAGCCGTTGAAGAGGGTAAGGTAGTCTCTACAACGCCTATGTGGACCTCGCCAAGCCCTACAATATCATACACCAGTCTGGAAACATAGATTAACACACTAATCCAGCCATACATCCCAATGCCACTTGATGGTTTGCAACACGGCTTACTGACAAAACCCAAACTGTAGGTGTAACTGTCTCCAAATCCATCCCCAGACAAGTGATAGGTGGAGTACCTCAGGGTTCAGTCCTGGGACCACTGTTGTTTGAATTCTACATCTTTGTAGTACAGGCCAACAGTACGGGACTCTTGCTAACAAAGGTAACAGATGACTGCAAAATGGGAGTCAATTATGAGCCTAACTGTACTGCATGATATGTTACTGATACCAGCCTGACATCATACAGGTGGGATGGGTATTGCTAACATCTTGTGGCCTTGATGTGTAAGGTCCTGGTTATGGGATCTGCAACAGTTGGTAGTGTATTGCAGGTGAGACATGTTTTGCTGTGGGGGGAATACCTCTTTGTGCATGACTTATGTTGTTTGTGCTTGTCAACCCCATTCATGGTACATGTGGACATAATGTTTCTGCTATGTTCCCACCTTAGCTACAGATGTATGTCCATATATACCTATATAGATATAAATATCTGCTTACATATATGTGGCTATATATATATATATATATATATGGTTCTACCTGACATAGCCGAAACCACACAACACCGACAACCACATCACCGACACCACATATTCGACAGTCCATAAACACGAAACCACACATAACCGACAACGAAATAACCGACGGTACACAAACACGAAACCCCATACACTGCACACACCACAATAACAATTATTAAAAACAAAACACATCCCCATTCCACAAACCACACACACAACACAAGCACACCAAAATCCTTACAAGCCCACACTAAACCTTACCCTAACCCTAAGGTCCGTCACTATCGCACACTTACCTACCCGGCTCCCTAACCTAACTCACTTAACCCGCCCCTATCGCCCTAACCCTAACTCACTTAACCCACCCTATCGCTCCTAACCCTAACTCACTTAACCCACCCCTATCGCTCCCTAACCCTAACTCACTTAACCCACCCCTATGGCTCCTAACCTAGCTCACTTAACCCACCCCTATCCCCACAGCCCGTCAATCTCCACACTTACCTGCCGCGCAACCTAACGTCCGTCACTACCGCATACTCACACAGCCTTTCCCCATGTCGGCATCCTCGGCGTTGGTGTTGTCATCCGTCGTGTCGTTCTTCTGCATTGTCGCTGTTCTGCCACTCGCGATTGCGTCGGTCTTCTTCACTTCGATCTTCTGGAGCTCCAGTTCGATGTCGGTCTTCTGCTGTCGGCGAAGTCAGGTAGAACCATATATATATATATATATATATATATAT
>NC_056736.1:23493451-23513451 GCF_019279795.1 Protopterus annectens | reverse complement strand
ACCTTATTACCACAATAGCCAGAATGTGCTGGGGTGAGATGTTTATAAGCCACAGAACTTGCACATGCTTGAATAAGTGTAATGCCTAGCTCAAACAGATCAGTTTGCAGGCACTCTTCCAGTAATCATGAGGTGTGTGTGGCAAATATGATGTGTATGTGGCAAATATGCTGTGCTCACTGTTGACCGTTACAGTGCCCTGGCTTCACAGTGGAACTGTCAACTAACTGTTTGTGGGATCATGACATGAAATATTGTTGTGTGTGTGTCTTGCTGATATGTGCTGTTGGCATAAATGTACACTTAGCTGCTCAGTGAAGGAGGTTGTGTGTCCTACCAGTACATGAATACAACATCCATTATGGTGTAATGCTCAGCTAGGTTTCGCACATGGTGTGGGGGAAGGTATGGAATGTATCCTCTTGACTTGCTAGTCCACTTACTGATGGAGCCTGCATATGTGTACATGTATTGATGTATGTTTAGATTCCATGAGTTTGCAGTGTCTGATGCTTGAAGGTGACTGTTGTCTTAGTACATCATACAGTTGCAATGCAGCCTCAACATTGCCAACTGTATATGGTGATATGCTCAAAGTACAGTAAGTTGTACTTTAGGGTATGGACAGATGTCTGGACATAACTACTAAGTGGTGGGGCTACTCTGCAGATGAATGATTACTGAGGATAGCTTACAGGTGTGTTACAACCATTCCTACAATAACCTGTGTAACCGCTAAGCTATGGTTTTGTTAATTGAAGGGGAAGACACACAACGTAGAATGCAGTAAGGGTGGCACTGAAGGCAAACCTCTTGACACCTGTAACAGTAACACCTCCCCTGTGCATATATTCTGCATATATCAGCACAGTTGGCAAAGGAAATAGTCAGTACACTTTGGAGCACATACAATAGTGCTGTAACTCTGGAATCCCTATCATAAGATAGGCAGGTGTTTGAGTCACAGTACTGGCACGTGTGGGTGTGTGTCTGTCCATATATGTCATGTATGGTGGGGAATACATCCCAAATGTTTTTCACTCTCCTGTACACTGGTGTAGATGTCTGTACAGAGTGAAGTGTTGAAAGCAAGACATAAGCAGAGGTTTGAATCTCACACATGTCAAGTGTCTGTATGTGTGTGACATAAGTTATAGCTTTGTGAATGCCACAGTGTGTGTGTGTGTGTGTGTGTGTGTGTGTGTGTGTGTGTGTGTGTGTGTGTGTGTGTGTGTGTGTGTATGTATGGGTGTCTGGTCCCTGGAGTGAGGCTGCATTTTACCATAGTGAAATGATAATTCCCCCTCCCTCCATCCACTCAATGCAATCTAGTATCCCTGTTGATGTCATCAATCTTAGAAGGGCATTCTAACCGCCTGTAAACATGTATGCCCTGGGGTGAGGCTTGTTGTTCCATAGCCTACTGATGACCCCCCTCCCCACATATACTCACCGTAATCTAGTATCCCTGTTGATGTCCTCGATTTTAGGCCATGCTCACTACCTGTACATGGGTAATCTCTGTGGTGCATCTTGTAATTGCGTAGTACTATAATGAAGATTTGCACATAGACAGCAGTTCTCATCCCAGCACTGGAAACTCTGTGTGTGTGTGTGTGTGTGTGTGTTACTGTGTCTGTGAATCCCTGAGTGTGTGTACGTGTGTTTGCAAACTGTTATGAGAGTGGGTGTTACTGCTTCCTAATGAGGAACCACTTTTACCACTGGCCTTTATCCTTGTCATCTGCTAAGCCACTCTTTTACCTCCTCCCCACTTCACGTATCTATACCTGTGATGTCACCCACTATGGATGTGACAGCTCTGGCCACAGTAACTTACTACACAGCTATCATGCTCTTGGATGATTATATCAGTAAACATGTTTGAAACTTGGGAGATTATAACTGTGATGTGGAAGCTACAAAGTGCATGCATACAGACCTGTGAGTAGTCTACATTTACATATGGGACATTAACTACAAACACTGACATCCCCCGGCACATTCAATTACACCTGAATGAGGAAGGCAGAACATCAAGATCAATATGTAGTTACTGTTGTTACACATGATACATACTGTCAAAAGTACAAAATGCATTCTAAAACTGTAGTACATGGTACATCTGCTGCCTGTCAACACTAATCAACAATGGTAATCTACAATTTTCTTCCTAGTATGTTCAGCATGTGCATCAGACCATATGAGCATGTCCCTGCACCAATGGTGTGGATGACAGGGATGCGGCACAGGCATCATCATATGCACAGGGGGATAATGTTTGCCAGAGGCCTAGGCTGCACCATTGGATGACATCATGTGTGTGGGTTAGGGCCTTTTATATCATTGGGCATGTGTGAATGTTATGCCTGTGTCTGTTGAGGTGCCCTACATTTGTTTTTGGTGTTTGTGTATGTATGCACACAGGTCTAGCATGTGGCTGGCCTACACAGGGGTATTACTGACAGCAGTTAGCTATGCCCAGACATGGCTAACTTAGCAGTACTCCATGTCCCACATGCCATCTGTGTACTTCACACACATGAGGGTCAAGCATGACAGTGATGTCGGACACCAGCAAGGTGAATGTATTGTATCTGTGGCCTGATGTCGTTGTATGTGTATGTTGTGCATCACATGTATGTATTTGGATACTGTATAGGTGAAAGCTTTCATGTCGTGACACACTCAAGATGTTTAAGACATGTTATGTGGTGGTTTGATGTCATGCCTACACAAGCTGTGCACAGGCCTGTATGATGCTTAGCATGTCACATCTGTAATATCACCATTACACAAATACCATAGTTGTATTGTGTCGAGCCAATGTACAACAGGGTGTACACACATGTACATATCTTCTACTGTGTGTGTTGCTTCGTGTCTCTGGACATCCTCCATGGCCATGTGTAAACAAGTTTTGTCCAATGGTTGTGATGGGCATCTATTTCACATGTCAGTGTTGTCCCATATGTCACACACCCATAGATGTCATATGCTCCACTGAGGACAGGGTGATGCAGACAAAGGGTGGTATGTTTGGGATGTGAGATATCATGTTTTGCAGGATAGTTAACCAGTGTTGCAGTCACCCCACAAAATGTCATGGACATGTCAGATAGCACATGCCATTTTGCAACATTCATAGCAAGGGTATAATCCACAAGGGTGAATCCTGTGAGCTGGTCATACTCCAGCTCCAAAACATTTAGAGTGCGTGCACACATATGCTCTCTGTATAGTACTGTTTGTATTCCCCACATGTGTAATGCTGATCTGTAGTACATGTCCCTACAGTGAACCACACCTCCACCATTGTATTTACAGCTGTCCACACAGCTGGCAATGACAGTTTGTAAGGTTTAGTGTAGGTGTTTTATATAGTCTTCAATTATTCCACATGGGTAACCACTGTGATGCATTGCAAGTCTGACCTGTATATATTAACAGGACCATCATACATTATGTGTATGTGTGTTAAATGGCCACATAGCAGATAGCATGCAATTAATATGATCTGTGCATTATCAAGAATGATAAAATAATAACAATCTCACCTGCAACAGGCTGCTATCACTGCGAAATTCCAGACATACCTAAATAGGAGTGTCACAGCAGTAAGATCATTATCCGCACCTGTGTGATAGCTACAGGGTGCAATGTGCATGTTGGCACATAAACCAATAAAATAGACTATACTGTGGAGTATGCACATCTGTGCATACATAGAGTAGCAAACTATAGTATGTGGCATGTGCGCATACATGCCTTACATATGATGTTATGTTAAATATTGTACAGTAACACATATAACTATATGAAATATACTTGTGTTATATGTGCAGTAGGGACTTACCAGGCAATTCCTGGCTCAGTGGTTGTAAGACACCTACCTCCACAATACCAGCTAAAGCTTGTGGATGGAGTTCTGCAGGTGTCCCCAGGTTGGCCAGTAGCTCCTTGGTACATGTGAGTAGGGGCTGGGTGAGTGGCCCCCACCTGTTGCAGCTTGTTCCATGGAGATTGCGTTGGCACACTGTTTTGCCGATCTAATGAGGTTGGTTCAGTCTCAGCACACCTGCTGATAGGTGCAATTGTGGCCACCAACATCATTTACCCTCCTGCGAACTTCCTCCCATTGGGCACCCCGCTGCTGTGCATCCTGTGGCATATGGCTGAAGAGTGTTTCATGGTTGTCAAGGAGATATGGAATGAGGACCTCATCCTCCAAGTGGGTGTATGGTGGTAGCCTGGCACGCGGCATACATGGAAGACATAATGATGGAGACAGGTCACAGTAACTCACAGAGAAGTACAGACGTACAGCTGCACATACATGTGTATCACATTTATTATGATTACAAATATGTCTTTGCAAATCTGCATGACACTAACACCACTGACATGTTTAACTCACAGATATTTGACACTTACTGGTGATTTGATATTATCACCATATATGTGTCTATCAAGTGATGACATTTCTTATACTCCATGTGGATGTTGTCTTGATGTGGGCATGTCTGTTTGCCTATACTGGTGTCTTTACCTATCAGCACATGCCTGGATGTGTTCACATTAATGCAAGAGACCTTAATGCTGTGCATATGTCACATATATAGTCATACACAGCCTTAAGCGATATGACCTGTGATCCTGCAGTCTTGCTCATGGAAAGTTTTACATGTATGTGTTTTGCCATATACATCTACATGGCACTGTACAGAAGTATAACATCCTGCCATGTACTACCTGTATTGCACATGTGAAACACATGAGACAATGGCTAGCTTGATGGTATTTGCAGGGTTGGATATCAACTACAGCATGTATGGTCATAGTGAACTAGTAGGCTATATGCCCTGGGCCATTAATGATCCAAGGCTGAAAGGTTACCTATCTGTAGCCAACAGACAGGTAACTTTCAGTGGACAGTTCAAGCAGTGCCACATAACTGATCCACAGGGTTACTGATATATTTGCCATGCGGTCATCACACCATGTCTCAAAGAGGGGCAATGTGCAGCTTTGCTGGCAGGAATGCATAGTATGATAGAAGTATGTAAAGTGTATGGGACAGGGATCTGTCAGACATGTTATGATCCTTGTGCCAGAAAGGTGGATGTCCATGAAGTATGTGTTTATTTGAAATCAGGATGTGTAAGTGTAGCATGTCCAACATCTATGGGTTGGACATGGCTTTATTCAGGGTAAGCATCATTCTACATAGTGATGCTAGGATTTGGGAAGGCCAGTGTAGGCCATCTGAACATGGCCAATAACCCTTAAAGGAAATATGTGATCTATTATGGGTCACTTGAGTGTTGAATATGGCTGAACAATGATCTCTATATTCATGGACGGCACCCTGTCTTCATTAGGGGTGCAACTTATGACTACCTGACTGGTGTGGTGATGTGACTATCAAAGGAAAGACTACTGTCCAGCTGCATCCCATACACACACAGTTTCCATTATGTTGACTGCTGCCTAGGTGGTAGTTCGTGGGTACATGGTTTTTAACACAGGGGATGACAATGCAATACCTAGCTGTGAGATTGTGGCCATACATCACACACCACACATCTGACCCACAAAGGCCCTTCTGTATGTTGCCTGCAGCACTCATTGAGTCAACTATTGCTCCTAGTTCATAGTCATTTGCAAACTTCAATAGGCAGATGCCTTCTGTGTAAGTCTGTGTGGTATATATAACAAAGAGGGGGAGTACCAGGAATGAACCCTGTATTACTGTAGCTGGCACAGGTTTGATGTGTGTGTATTAGTCAGACACCTGTAGTTCATAGGTTCATAGGTTCATACTAGGCTATCTGCCCTGGGGCATTTATAAGCCTAGCCCAATTGTGTTTGGCTTATGCCACCCCTTGATTTGAGTATACTGTGCCCTTTTTAAAGTTTAGTTTACTGTGCCTCTGTCTAATAGTGACACTGAAGTAATCCCCGGGACAAACCTACGATCCCCCATCCACTCATCAAGATTCTTTTTGAAGAGAGTCAGTGAGGTGCTCTGCCTAAAATGAATTGGAATTCTATTCCAGAGTGAAGGGAGCCTTTGGGTTATGAATCTGTCCCTCCAGCATGTTCTATTTATTTCTGTGCTGAGGTTCAAGTCCCTCGAGAGCGTGGCTCTAAGGGATTTAGATTTACTGAGGTGGAGCATGTCCATTAATTCTGGGTTGGACATAGCTTTATATGTCAGGCATAGATCGCCTCGAAGCAGGCGGTATGCAACTGAGTAGAGCTGGAGTTTTTTTAACCGAGCAGCATATGGCATCTGTTTGAGTCCCTTGATCCTCCTGGTGAGGTACTTTTGGGGTCTTTCTAATTGCTGCAGGTGTGGGGTAAGGTACATCCCAAAGGGGGCACTGCATTCTATGATGGGCCTGATGAGGGATGAATAAAGGGGCACGATTACCTCTCTTGATCTAGATGTGAATCCTTTCATGATGAGGTGGGCTATGTAGAAGGTCTTTCTAACCACTTTGGCAATGTTGTTGTCAAAGGAGAGATTGCTATCAACTTGGGTCCCCAGATCCCTAATTAATTTCTCTGTACTTAATGGGTTACCCCCTATGTGGTAATTTGTGGGCACATTGTTTTTGTCAAAGGGTATGACTATACACTTTTTGGCATTTAGCTTTAGACCATGGCTCTGGCACCAGTTATCCGTCTCTGCGAGACCTTTTTGAAGGATGTTTGTGACAGCTGGAGAGTCGATTATGGCACCCAGTTTGCAGTCATCTGCGAACTTGGTGAGCCATAGTCCTCCCACGTTGGCCTGTACCTCAGAAAAGTAAATACCGAACAAGAGAGGTCCCAGGACAGAGCCTTGTGGGACACCACTTGTGACCGGTTTCGAGTCTGACATGGCCCCAGCAACTCTGTGGGTTCTGTCTTTGAGCCAGTTTGCGACCCATCTTGTGACATAGGGGTTTATATTTAGGCTGGATACCTTATCTATGATGCCCGAGTGGGGTATTGTGTCAAATGCCTTTGCGAGGTCCAGATAGGCTGTGTGGACTACCTTCCCCTCATCTATAGCCTTGGTGACTGTTTCGAAGAAGTCGACCAAGTTCAAAAGGCAGGATCTGCCCTTGACGAAGCCAAATTGAGTAGGATCTAGTGTCTGTAGGTCCCCAATGTCTTTGTTTATGAGTTTCATGATGATCCTCTCCATAGCCTTGCAGACTAGGCTAGTCAGGCTTATGGGGCGATAGTTTCCAGGGTCCGCAGTGGCGCCACCTTTGTGGAGTGGGGCCACTGTTGCTGTACGCCATTCTTTGGGCACATATCCTGTAGTGAGGCTGAGATTGTACAGCAGTTTTACTTGAGGGATTAGTTCTTCTTGGAGTTCATGTAGGACGCAACCTGGGATGCCATCTGGTCCCATGGAAGCAGTGTTTTTTGCTTTGGAGAGGGCGGCCTTCACCTGAGCATCAGAGATGTTTGGGAGGCTGCACTCTGCCGGGATAGATACTTGCTCTTTTGGGGGGGGAGGGGGTGGAGAAGTTTGCACTGAAACTGTCTGCCAGGATGTTGGCGATGTCTGTGGGTTCAGTGTATTTTTTGTTGTTTAGAATCAACTCAGAACAAGTCTGGGAGTTGCATCCCAGGTTCTTAACATAACTGAAAAAAGCCTTATGATTGTCTTTAGTGTCCTGTGCAATTTTTCTCTAGAAACTGGCCTTGGAGGATTTTATGAGTGATCGTAATTTTTTGCTAGTACTGATCAGAGATGCCTTCCCTTTTAGGAATTTTGCTCTATCATGTAGTAACTTCCTCCTTCTGTTGTACAGTTTATTTATGGCTGGTGTCCACCAGACTGGATGCCTGCCTTTGGATGATTGGGTCTTGATTTTGTTTGGGATAGCATGATCCATGCATTCTTGGAGATGTCCATAGAATGTGTTTATATAGGCTTCTGCAGTTTGGGCCGTAGTTTCCACTGGCTCTGGGGCCTTGAAGGATTCCACTTCAGTTTTGAGAAGTATGAAGTTCGCTTTTGAGAAGTTTTTCACTGTGGCTTTCTGGGCTGGGGGTGGGGTCGGGATGTCGATATCCAGTGAAATTAATTTATCATCTGATCTTACCAACGAGGCATATACTTCTGGTATGGAGCATAGAGTCCCCATGTTGGTAATGATCAGGTCTAGTATGTTTTCCCCTCTTGTGGGAGTGGTGACTAGTTGTTCCATAGCATTTGAGTTTATAAATTCCGGGAACCTTTGGGCTAAGGTGCTGGGGCTTGAGTAATGCTCCCAGTCTATGTTTGGGTAGTTGAAGTCGCCCAATATAATGGTGTTTGGAGAGATCTTCATGTTCTCCAATGTTTTCAGGAAAGCCGAGTGGGATTCCTGACTTTGAGAGGGTGGTCTGTAGGATGCTATAAACTGAAAAGCAGTCTTGCCCACTGTCAGTTACACATGGATGGTCTCTGATACTTCGTGCAATGCCACTAACCTGGAGGTGTGGATACCCTTGATAAATATGGAAACTCCCACTCCTTTTGTGGTTCGGTCCAGGTTTTGGGGCCGAAAAGCATGATATGAGGTATAACCTGGTAGTGCTGGGGTGCTCTCTGGAGCCTTGAACCAGGTTTCTGTCACTGCACAGATATCGATGTTCTCCATACTGAGGAGAGCTTTGAGTGCATGCATCTTGAGGTTAAGACTTCTGGCGTTTAGCAGCATTACCCTTAGTTTCTTGTTCCTTGTGCTGCCTATGGAGGTGGGTTTGACTTTTGAGCCTTGCCTAAAAAAGGCACTATGGGAGTGGCAAGAGCCTTTGCCAATATCCGAAAACCCAGGGGTGACAGGTGCAAGCCATCCCTAATGAAGCAACGCGGCTTGTCAAGCATGACATCCCAGGCTGACAGACACTGGATCCCCTTTGAATGACACCAAAATTTTAGCCAATTGTTAAAATCGATCATTTTGTCTTTATACTGTGGCATCATTCTAGGTGAGGGTAAGATGCTGCTCAAGGTCAGGGTCATACCGGCCTGGGCTACATGATCAGAGAGCTCCTCTATGTCTCTTTTCATGTAGTCGAGGGAGGTACATCTCAGGTCATTCACGCCAGCATGTACAATGACTGAGTCATATTTGTATTTGCTTTGGAGTGACCTGAGTGCTTGCATTATGTGGCAGATCCTAGTGCCCGACAGGCAGCTCACTGTGACCTTCTCTTTATTCAGCCTGGTGAGCAGGAAGTCAGTGTGTCTGACAATAGAGTCACCTATTACAAGAGTATCAGGTGTGTTATTCAGCCTTAAGGGCTGTGACTGGCACACTGACTTTGTGTGCTATGTGTTGTATGTGTTTTGTTTTGGGGTAGCGTTTGCTTGGATGTCTGCTTTGGAGGTCTCTGTTGCTTAGGTAGATTTTTATTTAGAGCCTCCAGTATGTTTTTGTGTTTTTATGTGTTTGGTTCGCTGTTGTGGTGGGACTATGTGATGCTGGAATTGTGTTGTGTGAGGTTACCTTCTCCTCCTGACTGGTTACACCAGTTTTGAGATGAGAGAGCTCAGCCTCCAGTTTGGCAATATGGTTGCATCTCTCACATATATTCGAACCTGTTTGGAGGAGGAGAGGGTTGTCCGTGTACATGAGACAGTTGTAACATTGCCTCAAAATTCCCATATTCACCAGCTGGACTGGAGAGGAAACCATTGACTGACCTTTGGACATGCTAGAGTAATATAGGGAACTGAATTAAAACAGACCAATAGGGGACAAGGTAATCGTAGAGAATATAAGAGTAAGTAGTGCTTATGGTTTATTAGTGCTAACTTGTAAAATTACTTATTTGGACCAGTGAGGGGCCTTAGAATAAGAATATGGTGTTTACTTTGAGAGATAGAGCAGTGTTGGTTCTGGCAGCAGTCCAGTTGCCAACCAGTCCTGTGACATAGGAATATACACCTAGTTTACTGAGTGTAGCTGGAACAGAGTATGGGTGATGGTGTCCTAAGGCCTGGCAAGGTCATGATATGCTGTGTGAATCAACTTTACTGTCTTCTACATCTGTACTGACTACATCAAATAAGTTGATCAAGGTTCATGGCCTTACAGACCAGACTCAGCAGGGTAGTAGTGCACTATTTCCCATTATCAGTGGTGTCTACCCCTTTGTGGGGTGTGATAACTGTTGCCGTGCACCATTCAGTGTGTACACAGCCTGACATGAAGCTAAGATTGAACATGATGTGTATGTGGAGAGCATATTGTTCTGACATTTGTGTAAAATACACCCTGTTGACAGGTCATATGTAAGCTGTATGTAACCCATTAGAAAGTGCAGCTTGTACCTGCATAGTTGTTATTACAGGGGCTCTGTAGTGTACATGGATATATAAATATGTGTACCTGTTGGGGGGAGGTGAGAGTGGGTTTAGGTTATCCAAGACCCTATCTGGATGAACAAGTGCTATTTCTGTAGGTGCAGTACTTCTCATGCCATAGTGCTGTGAAGCCTGGCAGGTCTTGTTGTTGCCATTATGATTCAAGACACAGCTATAGAATGCTCTGTGGTTGGCCTCATAATATGTGGCAGATTAGTTTCACAGTAGCTTTGTGTGGTTTTATATGGTGTATCTGCATCTTATGAGACTGACCAGGGATCACCTCCACTCATGTGTGTTCACTCTCGCAACAGTTACTACCTTTTGTGGTACAGTTTAAGGCAGGGTACCACCAGTTTGCCTTCCTGTTAGTGTTTGGCTGATTCTTGGTTCTGTTTCAATGGCACAATCACTGCACTTATGTAAGTGCTTAAAGTGCATTTGTTTAGGATTCAGCATTTGTACATGCATTGTCCACCTGCATGGGTGCTATGACAGTCACCACTTCACTCTTAAGAAGCATAACATTGGCTTTGGGGACTGACTATGTGTAGCATACTGTTAGCTCTGTTTGTGTGATTATGGTTATCCAGGTCACTGGGGTTAATGAAATCCAGCATGCATTGAGCACAGGTGTTGTTGCATGAGGAGTCTTCCCAGTTCATAATGGGATAGTTGAGAGTAGCCATTATTAGGTTTTCTGTCTCAAACTTAATAGTCCCCATTACAGCACAATATGACAGTTGGGAATTCTGAGGTATAGTGGGTGATCTGCCGCAAGGTGCAATTTGGATTCCACTTTGGCACAAAGGTAGTTGCTCAGCATAATGCTTCTGAAGTTATGCAAGTGCAACTAGCGTGGGGGTGTACATATCCTTCAGGAATATGGACACACCTGTGATCTATGTGTTCCAATAAAGGATAATGGCCAGGAGGTGAGGTATGTGTTATAACATGGTCATGCAGGGGTGCTCTCTGGAGCATTGAACCATATCTCAGTCACTGCACAGATATGTTCTCCATGTTAAGGATTGACGTGAGTACATACTGAGTTTCTGAAATGTATCATTTATTGCTTGGCTGTCCCTGTTACAGCAGTGGACTTTCAATTGAAGTTTGCATGATGAAGGCACTGTAGGGGAAGCATGAGCCCTAGCCAGTATCCAGATTCCCAGGGGTGACAAGTGCAGGCTCTATCTGGCAAAGCATCATGGTCTGTCAACCATGTTATCCCAGGCAGAGAGATACTGGATACCCTTTGAATTACACCAGTACATTAGACAATTGTGAAATACAATCCCTTTGTCCCTGTACTGCAGTATCATTCTGGCCAATGGCAGAATGCTACCCAGGCCTTGGGATATACCTGCATGGGCTACAAGACCTGACAGGTCCTACATGTGTGTAACCATGCACTCCAGGCTACTGCATCACAAGTCCTGCACAACAACATGGAATATGCCAGAGCCATGTGCATAGTTCAAAAGGTGGTTTGAGTGTATGGGTATATGGCTAATCATGACAGACAGGCAGCTGACAGTACGTTTGCCCTCGTATAGCTTGGTTTTTAACATAGTGCTAGGGTTTGCATTCACAAATGAGTACTGCTGGGCATTTTTCTGGCCACGTGTTCTGAGGTGTGTCTCAGTTTGGCAAACTATGTCATACAGTTTGTGTAATTTGTTGTCTATCTATTCCAGCTTGGAGGGTCTCTTGCTTGGCTAGATATTTAGAAGCCTCTGTGAATGTCTGTGATTTCTGGTGGTATGTGTGGGTGTCCTTACTGTGTTCTGGTAAGGGTATGTGTTGGTTGTGGTGATGAGATGCATGTGTTAACCTATACCTCATGACTGTCCAGTCCAGTCATGGCTGTAGACTGGACTTCCTTCCAGCTTACCTCTGAAGCTGCAACCCAGACAATGTGTGGGGTGTCATGTTAGGGGGGTTTAGCAGTGTACATGGCATAGAGATTACATTCCCCCAGGATGGCCACATACACAAAGCTGACATTAGTAAACACCAGTAGCTGACTAGTGGACATGCCTGTATGAGCATTCCGTACTACAAGTACCAAGTATTGCATTTTGTTTACTTATTGCTTATGATGATGTTTTAGACAGTGATGTTCATAAGTAAATATTTGTATTATGGACGTGACAACACTGGCTATTACATAAACATAGTAGCTACCTTTAGCAGCAATCCTCATCTGAGGAGCACATCACATCCTGATAGTTTATAACAGATGATGCAAGTGTCAGCAGGTCTGTATCCTCTTCTGGGTATATACTCACATATCCACCAGAACCATGAGCTCTGTAGGGCACGGACACCCACTCCCCAAACAGAGTCAAGTATCAATAGAGTCTGTTGCCACTATCAACATGATCAGGATATAATCAGAGTAAGCCATCACCTATGAAGCAGCTATTTCACGTGGGCAGCAGTCTCCTACATCTTATACTCCCACTGCAGATGTTACACTGGAGTTAAAGATGATATGCAACTTGTTTCATTAACAGTACTGTTCACAACCTTACATATAGTATTTACAAGTGGCTGTTATGTTGGCAATGAGAGGTTAGGTTACACAAACTTGAAAGTTCAGCCAGTGTGTCTCTACTCTCAATATCCACTCTATGTAGGTGTGCACATAGCCATTTGGCCCAGCCCTGTAACAAGGGTCACTATACATTTGAATAACATGTACACATGCACAGCAGTTATTGCTTGCAAACAAGAGAGGTGGATATTACATGTCTTATGTGCATGGACAGTTACCTAGCTCTTCCAATTTTCATTGCTATCATGCTGCTAAACTGTCAGATGAATACAAGTCATATGTATCCTGTTGTAATTGCCAATAGATATAACTAATGTTTGCATAACATAACAGAAATGCTATGTAAAATGGAATACAGATTTTCCTAAAATACTGTATATTACACAGTTATTGGCACAATATCACACAATGCAAATCATATTTGCAAAGTAAGTGCACCTTTGACATGTTCATCTCACTAATACACCCATACATATGTCTACTGTTACAATATATCAACATATACTATCCCCTGTTATAGCACATACTTGTTGGACCAACCCTGACTCTGACCATGGCTGGAAAAGAATAGGTGAATTCCAAGCCCATATATATCATCACTTGTGGTGTATGAAGAGCTTGCCTTGTGACCTACAGCAGTACACACATAGAATACTACAAGCAATACTACTGCTCAACAATACATCACTACAAGATAGCTATTTCCACTATATGCATTGATTACACTGTAATTATTACAGAACAGGTACTACATACACAGACATACTAAATGTTATACATTCCTTCTTGGTAATTGGAGGTGTTATTGACTGGTATTCTAATCTTTTTCGGTTTGTGTTTTAATCTTCTGTTGGGAATTTTGTACTGTTCTGCAGGTATATACAGATGGTTTGAATGTGTGACAAGGCATCTTTTTATAGTTAGAGATCAGTAACATGTGCTAACTTGATCACCAATTGGTGTTCCAAAGTAGTTAATTGCATGCACATCAGCTGTGCAGCTACTCCATTAGCCATTATCATGGCAACAGTGGAGTATAATTTAGTACTCCACTTGGGCAGTTTTTGCCTTACTTGTGAGGAAGACAGCCTGGAAGTGTCTGAAATCTACTGCAACAGCTGTACATAGACAAATGCAAATATATTGTGTCTAATGCCTAGAAGATTTTGGTCTAAATATGAGTACTGCTGTTATATTTCTGAACACTGATACTTGTGCAGGGTTTGTCTGTACCTAATACTTCTGCATGTGTTTCAGTCTGGCCAGGATGTTTGACCAGCTCAAGGCTATAAGGCTATGCATATAATGTTAGGGGCTTTACAGTGTGCTCACCAGACATCTTTAGTTTGCTGTAAATGTGTATCATACTGTGCAGATAATCAGTAATTGGTAACACTTCCTTGTGTAATTACTTTTCAACCCTCTGAAACAGGATTAGTTCAAACAAACCCTGTAACATCATCAGCTATTCCATTGTATAACAGCAACTATTTCACATAGGGCCATGTTAGTGTGTCTCTGTCCAGGTATCTCAAGGTTTCAGCAGATGTCATACAGTGGGTGAATAATTGGTTATGGTATGACAGTATGTATTGTTGTAATTAGTTTGGATGTGGGGGAAATGTTGGTGGGTGTACATAGCAGATGTAGGTGTGTAGGAACTGCTTTTACACATATTCTATATGTGTGTGGGGGTTCTTTCCCTATGTGAATACCTATCCCTTAGTGGACTAATACTATAGTAATTACAGGTTGATTCATTAAAGCACTGTTAAATGCATCCTATATAGCATGCAGGTAATGTTAGTCCTTGAATCCTTTTGTTTAATCTTCAGAATGTAATAAAGTTTTGCTAAATGAAAGATGTCTGTGTATTTCTGTCATGGATATTTGCAGTCATTGTATTTGTGTTGGTGACTAACGCTATTTGGCTCATGTACATAGCACATATTTGTAATAGTGCATTGGCATATACTCTTCATATGTTATGTTCATATTATTTGGGGGTGGCAGAATGTGTGATTGCTATGGTCCATGTTATACTCATATTCGAACACTTTCGATGCTGTATACACACATGTATGTATGTATATGTCTATATATATATATATATATATATATATATATATATATATAGATAGATAGATATAGATATATAGATATATATATATTTGTATATAGATATAGATATATAATATATACTATTGCATATGTTTATATGTACCTCCATAGATGTGTAGATGTTTTTAACCTATCAATATATCTACATTTATGTATATCTTTATATATCGACATGTATCTATGTATCTGTGTATCTCTCTCTCTCTCTCTATATATATATATATATATATATATATATATATATATATATATATATATGTGTGTGTGTACATCTGTATATATATATATATATATATATATATAGAGAGAGAGAGAGAGAGAGAGAGCATATACCTTTCATTGGGTACATGGTAGTTTGTCCTATTTCCACACAATCCTCCCTTTTGTGTTTTAACCTGTCTGAATACACAACTGGAGCAGGTACATCTCAGGTAGTTTAGTGGTAGGTTACTCTGAGGATGATGTACATGGTTGTGGGTTTTAATCCTGCAAGTGGTTATTATTTTACCTCTCAGAGCAGGCACTGGTAGGGAAAGTTTTATTAACTCACATTTAAGCAGTTGCAAGCAAGTTTGCCCATGGTCGGCGTGACGTTAAGCAAAGTTTACACCTGTGAAATGCTTATCTGTTTAACTCTGTTTAAACGCTGCATTTCCGTTGCACAAACCCGCGCAAAACCACTTACAACTGCTTAAAAGTGTCTTAATCAACCTGCATCCAACAATCCTTATGTTGACCCTCAAAATAAGTTAACAGCTTTTGAACCCAGGACCATGAACACCACAGTCACTGACTTTCCCACTAAGGCATCTGAGATATGTACAAATGTTATGGTGTTTAAAATATACATTTTACTATGGGCGTTCCTCACTACTGACAACAAATGTGACAGTCAGTTGGTGCACATATGTATGATACATGTTAATGTTCATATGTTTGTGGAATTAGGTGTTGCAATATGACCTGACAGGGTGTATTATGGATGAGAATGGTTCTTGTTTTGTGTCCTTTTTTTATTGTCTCCATACTCCATATATGCACCTCCAGTTCACTTATTGAACATCCAACCCATGCTCTCCTTGATGCATAATTTCATTACCCATCATTCCTCCCCCACCCCAAACTCCACATACAAAACAACCATCCCTTCTATTGTGAATTAAGTTAATATTAATAGTTATAATACCAGAGCTTCATGTGCTTTGGGTACATTTCAATTCCTTTGGATTGTTTCTGTGTCATGAAGTGTGTTCATAGATGTGTGTGTGTGTATGTGTGTATATATGGCCACACAATTGCCAGACATAGCATTGGTACACATACTGCGGACAGTACCGCTGCATGACTATCAAACGGATCATCATATGGCAGGTGTATCATTCCCAGCACTGCCATGTGTGTCCGCTTGTGTGACCACACATGTCACATATGGTGGGGACTACGTCCCAGATGTAACACATCCCTGTACACTGTTGTAGAGATCTGTACATACTGCAGTGTGGAAAGCATGAGGTTGGCAGGTGTGGTGCATCACACACATCGGCTATCTGTACAACCATATCTGGTCACCACAGTGTGTGTGTGTGTGTATGTATGTATGTATGGCTGTCTGGTGCTTGTTGTGAGGGTGTATGCTACCATACTGTGGAAACAGGATCACTAACCCCTCATGGTGATGCAGTCTACTACCCTGTTGATGCCATCAGTCCCAGCCATACTGGCTACCTGTTTATATCCCTTCTCTGTGCCACGTCATGTGGGTGCAAAGTACTGCGAGGGTGATGACCACATAGGCAAGGGTCCACACATGAACACTATGGGGTGTGTTATAGTGCTGTAGACCTCGTGAATGTGGCCATGTTCCTGTACTGTGACAGGGTATTACTGCTACACAGTGTGGCCTCATACTATCAGGTGGCCTCTAACATCATCATTGGCCTGACCGCTGTGTACAACCCCTGCACCATGTCAACATACCTGTAATGAATCACGGTATGTATGTCACACCTCTGTCCGCTGTAGCTTGTTCAACTGACCACATGCTTCAGGCACAGTATATGTGCAGACATCTGTGTCATGTTCGGACATCTGTGTCATGTTCGACTGTCCAACAGTCAGGTTGAGGGTACGTTTAGCATGCTGATATTGCCATACGTGCCTGTGAGTACTCCACAGTTACACATGGGGGAACGCAAACACTGCTACCTGTAGGCACATGCCAGTACACCATAGGAGGGAACCAGGGCATTACCAACATGCTGTTCCTGTTGTAACCGAGACACATACTGGGAACATATCACAATGCATGCTGCACCTGGACTACATAGTATGACTGGTGCATGTTGATGTCACATACACATCTCTCAGTATTCACACATGTCCAATGCAACATACACATCACTCAATATGCATACACAAGTAATGTTAGATATACACTTCTCACATCTCAGTATTCACACACAGCCAATACAACATACACATCCCGCAATATGCATACACAAGTAATGTTAGATACACCTTTCACTATTCTGTTCACCCTGTGCATCAGACCATATGAGCATATCCCTGCACTGATAGTGTGGATGACAGGGATGTGGCACAGGCTTCATCATATGCACGGGGTGATACTGTTTGCCAGGGGCATAGGCTGCTCCAATGGATGACATCATGTGTGTGGGTAAGGGCCAGTGATTTGAATGGACATGTCTGTTCCGTATGCATGTGGGTTTTGTGGAGCCCTACAGTTGTGTTTGCTGTGTGTGTATGTGTGCACACAGTTCTGTCATTTGTGAGGCCTACACAAGGGTATTATGGACAGCTTCAGATTGTACAGACCAGGTTGTACAGCTCACTGTGACCGGACATGGCCACGTGTTCTGTGCCTACCAGGGGTTGCATGGGCACTACCAGGCAGAGGTACAGAATGACTACTGTCCAACGACACATGGCCACTGGAACTGTGTCCCCATCGGGAATGTCCAGGGCCACGTCCACGTAGCCTGCTGTGACCTGGTGTGGACATTGCAGCACCAGCTGCACTGCTACTGCTACCGGCACTATGGGAGTGGCCATGTGAGGTGGCACGCTCACGTTGACCTGCACTAGGTGGTGTAGCTGGCCTACATCCATGTGTCCTATGCCTCACCCCTACCAGATGTTCCAGCACAGACAGCTCATGCTCATGGATTGCCATGCCACGGTCGAGGATTCTGACCATGTCACCCAATTACCTGTTCAGAACATCAGCAAGCTGCTGTTGAGCACCTGCCAATGCATGGATATTGTTGTTTAGGGTACTGATAGCAGCCCTCTGCAGCCTCTGCCCTTCTCTGTTCTGCCATTCGGCACGTGCCTGTGCCACCATTACAGTCTGGAACATGCTTCTGGTGATCCCAGCTGCTGTGCTATGTCCTGCAGGTGCATTTCTGCCAGAGGTCCTCCTACGAGCAGCACCAGCCACATGCCTGTGTTGCACATCTGCAGTCAGTATACTGCCACCATGGTGTGGAGACACACCTTCTGTAGCCACCACACGTTCCTGTTCAACGTTAACAAATGCTGACTGTCCTTCCTCTATGGCCACTGTAGATGCGGTATGTGTTGGCAGCTGAACTGTGTGTGGGAAAGAGGGAGACATAGCTGGGATGGCAACCGTTGGCACAGATTCCACCCCTGACATCCCTGCCTGTACCTCGTGCATATGTTCATCACTGCTAGCATCTGTGGGGACACTATCAGATGGACCGCAGGAGGGTAATGCACCTACATCACTTGTGAATGCAAAGAAATACACTACATTACAATAGACACACACACACTGACACACTGACACACTGACACACACACACACACTGACACACTGACACACACACACTGACACACCGACACACACACTGACAAACTGACACACACACTGACACACCATGCATGTGAGATGACAGATGGCATGCAGCATGCTTTTGATACAGCGAACAGCATGCAGCTCAGACATCAATAGTGTTTGTAAGCATACCCCCTGGAAAGCACACTACAGCAGGCAGGTGTCATATCATTATACATGCAATTCACACAATCATGGTAGTATGCATGCATCCCCATGACACACCATGTGGACCAGAATAGGATAACAGTACACATGGCTGACGTGACCTTGACATGTAATCTGCTGACATGTTCATTAACATGCATGCATGTCTGACACAATGGTGTTGTGACACATGTACAGCATTGTACTGGGTATCACATTGTGGTGTTGTCCATATGCCCTACAGATAGAATGCATGTTGAGCAAATGTGCATGGGCATGGTAGGGGACTGGGCCATCTACATTGCTGTACAGTGTGATGTACAGACACTGTGCCATTGCATGGCATCATGAGGCATCTATATTGCTAAACAGTGCATGTTATGTACACTTTGCATATCAAGAACTGCATGCATACCCATGACATACCTGTGGATTGTGACCTACGATGCTGAGGTGTATACACACCCAGCCATGCTGTGTCATGTGACAGGTCACTGGAGGACATACAGATGACACTCCTGCACGATGGCTACAGAGTGTTAGCTGCCTCACAATGATGTCCACACATAGCGGACCTGTCACATCACCATTTCACACATGACATTGCTGTACCATGCACACATGGTGCACAGCTAACAGTGATATCCTATGGCAGGGGGGAAAAGTACAGTTTCTGTGGACTGGTGTCACTGTCAGTGGAATCTGTGAAGGTGATTACCATCATGCTATGACACAGACATCATGTTCAACATATCTTATGAGGTACATGTCTCTGACACTTCCACTAGCTGTGCACAGGCATTTATGATGTGCAGCGTACCACATCACATGTACAATCAGTCTAGTACGGCTGTACTTGGACCATGTGTGGACAAAGTGCATGACACTCCATTTCTATGCTGGTCCAGCAGGCAATGTGCAGCGTG